>NC_135552.1:10209693-10242193 GCF_964340395.1 Glandiceps talaboti
CGTTCAAGATTGTGTTCCCGCTATGCCATAATGATTAAATATCAAATACTGACTGAACTTCTCCGATGTCTGCTGAATCTTCACTGGACTGTTGTTGAATAAAAAGGACCAATTTCCGGTGTTCCCGTTAAAATGTCTGCTTATTTGCTGATATCCCTATCTCTGATATTACCGACAGCCCCCCCCCCCCAACAGTTAAACATTAACCTATCTACTAACACATACTTTAACAAAATGGATTGCTACTTGTTGCATTTTTCTATTTGCTAATTAGATCGTCATCGACCAAATAAGTGCTAACATCAGATCGTTCTTTGATTGAAAAATGGACAGGGTTATTGGTTTGTAGACTGTTGTACAGCAGTATTATGTCTTTCCAACTGACGGTGTAATTTCTAATCAGACCTTGACTGTTGACATATACTGTTTTTGATCATGTAACCGTCGACATACCTCGCACAAAGACACGTGTACAGAGGTACGTATACCAGTAGATTTTGAAACCACAAACATCACCATTCTTTATATTGTTTGGTAACTAATAAAACCTTAAAGGTCAAGTTCAGATTATAGGATTAACATTTAGGCATGAAAATATAGCTGTCTGGCAGAAAAGTTGTTCTAGAGCAAAAGAATAGTCCCATAATTTGGTTCCATGTGGTTAATATCGCATAATTTGATGATAAGGTATTGTTGCTCTTTTTTTAGCAGCGTGTAAACTTCTTCGGTTTGCTTATTGTTAGCATGCAATGTGTTGTTTATGATAGTGCTTAAATTATGTTATCAATTATTTACTTAACGAACTTTTAAAATAAAACCAATTTGTTCGTTCAACGCCGAAATGACAAAATTGCGAACTCAGTAAATACGGTCCCTTTACAGCAAAACACTTTTTTCATCACTGACACTTCTTCTCATCACACCACACCACACCCACACCACACCACACCACACCACACCACACCACACCATACATTTCTTCTGTCAAATTTTCTCCACAACTTCTCACAAATATTGTTAACATTAATGTAAAGTTGGACAGTGTGTTTATAAATATCAAGTTGCATATGCCACCATCGTGACGTCACGAGTTTGGCCATTTACAGATAATTACCGTCATTTCTCAACGATTATGTGATCACTGATAATGTATTTTCTTTGGACTGTAATGATTCAGCTTCTTCTGTAAAGATCAAAAATATTAAATTTAACTCTCTGATATCTTGTTAGATCTTGAGTGGCAGGATGTGCCATAACGGTTTCATTTCCGCTTTGCTGAATCATATTTGATGGCTTAGATGAAAACTCAATTCAATGACATACTTTTTTTTGCAGCATGTGGTACTAGTATGCAATACTTCACGGAATACGTTCTAGCTTTAATATGAAATGTGTTAAGATCTGTTCAAATATAGTTTTCTCTGTGAGAGTTCGAATTCTTGGTTAGCTTGTACATCGAGTCTGCTAAGGTTAGTTTATTGCTGCAAACATTGGTTTAGACAGGACAGGGTGACAAATTGTCAACAGCCTTGTATCTCGCTATGTGTATTGATTGAAATTCCACAATGACTCTTTAATATGGATCCTAGTCTGATATGGCAGTGTAATATATTATTTACTTCTTTAGACATATTCCAGAGGGAATCAATAGAAGCAGAGCTATGAATAATTCTGTGTTGATGAAAGTATTAACACCTCAAATACGGTGCCTTTCCCGTAAATTAAAAATGTGTGTTTCCAATCACCGGATGGACCCTAGCTTAAACATGTCGACCCTAAACAAATGTTATAAATTCCAACGGTACAAACAGGTGATATTTACATATATGACGTTTAGATTTTCTTGTGAAAGTATCTTTAGTCATATTTATCAGATCAAAATTTTGAAGTTGAATTTAAGCAGAAGTGTCTACATATCGTGTTCTTCTACTTCATATATCATTGACATCTTCTTTCTGTTATCTTACGCAGTCCTCATCAAACTGTCCAAGAAATATTGTGACCATCGCGCATGAGTGATGGTCGAAGCAATTTCACAACAACAACAACAACAACAACAACAACAACAACAACAACAACAACAATAATAATAATAATAATAATAATAATAATAATAACAATAATAATAATAATAATAATAACAACAACAACAACTCCGACTTACCTACCCTATTTCCTGTAGCCATGTTATAGTCAAAACAACATTTTAAAAAGAAATTCCCCTTAATGATTAAAGCCGATTAAATTCTGATTTGATGGATATCCCCATTATCTAATCTTTGATGGTACTGTGTATAATGGATGGACATTTGTGCGTAAATAGTCATGAAAATTGTACGGACCATTTCCTAGCCTTTCATCAAAATTCATTGTGCATTTGAGGGATCCTGATGGAGTTTGAATGTATAACTATAGGCAACCATAAGTTTACATGCTTCACCAGGTACAACAGCCTGAATAAGTAGAAGAAAAGAACACAATTCATGCAAAAATAATAGTTTGAGACATAGCGACTGGGACTTTAACATTTCAAGATGTACTTTGAGACAATTGTCGAGATGATGTTTCTGTGGTTTGAAGTCAAGTATCTGAGCAGATAGTGTAAACACTACAGTTTTCGCAATGTTCAACTTCTTGTTTTATGTAACTACATGTAGTGATCCAGAATGACGCAACAGTGAGATCATACATCGCATGACTGATATGTGAAGATTACGTACCAGAGAGGAATAGGGATTATGTATTTCCTGTAGGTTGGCAGGTGCAGACAACTTCAAGTAATACACTGTTCTAACATGACATTCATGTATATAGAGAATATATTGAAAAGTATTGCCCAAACATGGGCGCGTACACGCCAGAGGATTGAATAGCAATCCTGCCGATGTGAAGATGGCTGATAATCGCCTGATATGATAGTAGTTGAAGTAAAAACATGCACCCGTATTTGGACAGTGATATTTTCATAATAACATGCCAAGTGAAGATATTTATAAGAGAGCACATCCACAATTTAATCGCGAATTTTATCCCATTAGATCGCTAAAATATGTACAGCTCTTTCTTATTACTATCTGAAATAATTAGTTGATAGGAGGTGCACATTGGGGCATGTAATAGCTTATATGGCGGAACCCTGTTTCTTGGAAGGACATTGCATCTAATAGAGTAAAGTAAACTAAATCAGAATTCCAGACTTTTCACCATTCTTGCGACGGGATTAAATAACACGTGTAGTTGATGGAAAGTCAATAACTGAAAAACACTACATTAGATTTTATTAACTTATTGTATTGTGATTTATCAACACAATGTGTGAAGTTTGTTTACCATGAATTAAAGTGCGTCTAAGATGTCATTAACAAAAAAAGTATGATTATGAAGATCCAAAACGCATAAGCAGAGACAGAGAAAATAGGCCTACACTTTCTATGCAAATGAAATACATACATATACATACATACATACATACATACATACATACATACAAACATACATACATACATACATACATACATACATACATACATACATACATACATACATACATACATACAAACAAACAAACCTAAAGAAATAAACTTGTACGTCAAGTAAACAAATTCATTTTTTATTTCTTTCTTTCTTTTAGTAAAGAAGGATTTTGTACACACAAACAGGAATCAATGTCTTGTGTGCATTGGTTAAACTTCTAGTACTCACGAATTATCATTTATCATAATTCCCCATTAAGTTGTTGTTTTGTCTGACGCAGTGGGCAGCAATCCAATGAGAAATACTCTGAACTTATGTCATGTCCAGACAGTGAGATTCGAGACTTAAATTTCATGCTGTTAAGACGTAAAGATTAGTTTGATATTTTCGATAATGACAAAAAAATTCCCCGTGGTGTTTCAAAGTTCAGGATTTTGAGATGAAATACACGTACCAGCTTATACAAAATTTGTGTTTGGTTTTATATATAGAAGATTGTGAAGTATTAAAGGTAAGAGTATTACATGCCTGGATGCAATTCACAGAAACTTACTAGGGTATTTACTCCTGCGACTACATGCTAGTTATTTCTCACATGTTGTATCAGGCAGACTGAATACAATAATTGCTATTTGTGAAGTCATGCAAGCAATGACTATCGATGTTCAATTTGCAATGTATATATTAGAGGTATTTCTATTACTTTGCTTACATGCTAGACTCTGATATGTGTTAATAATATAATGTCACACTCGCTTTCTGGCATACCGACTTCATATCCGTTAAACACTGTACCAGCAAAAGTTAAATATAAAAACCGCTCCGTGAAAAATCAAATCCCATGATGGGATATACGTAAACATCTCATATTATTCACGAAACAATGTAATTTTTCTCTTCCTTGAGATTCTCTAAAACTAGCACTGTCTAGAATACCAAATACAAGAGGTTTCTGAAGAAATACACAATTACCATTTACAGTTAATTCAATATATGACTGACGGAAGCTAAATGTTCAATTGAAAGTTGTAGCATAGCTGTGTGTGATCTCAAACTGCATAAATTACACAGTAATGAAAGTAAACATGCACATGGAACAAGGGTTATTGAAAATGATATGTTTAACCTACAGCCGCTGGGTTGGGAAAAGTGAATATGGAGATTCAAATATTTTCATGTGATGGTTACATTACACATGCTGTTGGCAATCGCATGGCTACATCGCGATCTGTGATTTCGCTTCACTTGTCGGTAACCGCTTGTAATACTATTTCAGTCAACCTGTTAATTTAGCAACGTTGTATACATTTACATAATATGTAAATTATATCAATGTTAACTCTGGTGTTCATCTGAGTAACGAGTGCACATTTACATAATGACTTCATTTGAATATAATCAAATAGTCTGATGTAGCGTTATCACTCCCCATTGCGACCAATGGCGTCAAGTTGAGTGCATATTTTCAAACCGAAATAATGGTTTCACGTTGACAACATTGTCATGAATTTGTAATTACTGTGTTTGGGTTCAGACATGACGTGTTTATACGTGTCGAAAAACACCTAGTTAAAGAAATTCCATGCCGCTCATAATTATGCATGACCTATTGTTATCCTAGGAAACTCATCACCTATGCGTGACTTATTGTGATTTATAATCATTGTAACGACCATAGCATCGCAGATTCAAGACTTGGGGTCTTCACCGCGGAGCGCGCGGGGAGCACCTGTCTCTCCTAGCTCTGGGCCTTAATAAAGTCTATGTTCCAGTTACACAACATACATCGTCTCGTATGCAGTTCATCCGTTTACTACAATACTGGCTGATCTAAAGTTTTGATAGCATAAATGTGTATTACAAGCGGTTAGTGAGAGCAAAGTGGAATCACAGATTGTGATGTAGTAGGCTAGAGCTATTTTGACAATGATGCTCTCTGTATTTGAAGAAGGCACGTGTAGAAGGGGCAAGGTTTTTATTGTACAGTACATCCATTGGCAAAGATATTACTACCATTGACCAAAAATGTTCATCTGCTTGGTAAATCAAATGATTTACATAGGTAATAACGCAAAAGGAGTGCACAGTTTTTTTAAAAGAATTAATCAAAGACATTGATAACGCAACTTTTATTCTTTATATACCAATACATCACCGCTTTATTGGAATTCTTATATTACTTCAAGTGGCCACATGGATGATGACTGGGTATTTATTTTGGATTTTTAATTTATAAAACGATTTTATCATGGCTTCCTACTTGAAAAATGTGAAACAGCATGGACCAAGTGTGTGTTTGTAACTCAATACATTGCAAGGATCTAAAAGTGAAAGATGTGGAAAAGGGTTTGTTATTGTACGTACAATAACAAACATTTTACATAGTTATCAGTCTTTTGCCACTTATTGAGTTTCAAACAAGGATTTGGCATATGTTGTTTCATGTTGATTTTTCAGGTAGGAAGCCATAATAAAATGTGTTTTATAAATCCAAAATCCAAAATAAATACCCAATTCTCATCCATATGGTCACTTTAACTCTATAGTGCTTTCAACAGTGTAATCTATTTTCTTTCTAACAAACTGCATTCATAGCCCATGTACTTAGCATGCATCAACTCTGCCCTGTTGAGATCTACAAATCATATTCATCTTAAGTAAAGCCTACTAGAGAGGATTGAATTTGTTCAATGTAGTGTCCAGGAAATCCATTGAAAATGTGTGACCAGAAAGCCTAGGAAGTCGAAATGTATATGCATGTATGGCTCAAAATAAGGAGTGAAATGTGCAAATCCAAAAAACTGTTGACGGTTTCGAGATGTGAAAACCACAATCAAATGTGTCTTCACGTCACCTATATATTTCAAAGCACTTATTGGCCACTTTCATTTATCGATAATTTTAACAAATTTCTAGCAGCTCTAGTCCAAATTCAACATTGTGGTAGGAACTTGGGATGGATGAGAGCTTACATTGTGATCGTATGTTTGTCAACAAACAAAAACACGCCATCATACGGACATGAGTATTGATAGACTTCTAGTTTTCTTGATGAGTTGTGTTTGCGTCCATTCCCGTTAAATGTCACATGTTTTCTGTTTTCTGTGATGTGCTATATTGTTCGTATCTGTGGAGTAACATTATGGTTAATACTTTTAAAACTGCTCGGAAATCTTATTCTCAGGTTTTTAGAAAGTTTTCTGGTTCTAATCATTTAATTGTACAAAGTAATAGTTTTAATGTTTGTCAGTTTATCTATTCATTCTTTTGATGAAGTTTTGAGGACAAAGACTGTCAGTTTTTTTAGACAGACTGTATTTATCGTGTAATCGTATCTTTTCAATTATTGTGTCAAATATGATTTCATCTCAGAGTATGTTGTGGACTGGTTTGGGTAAGAGGATTTGTAAACTTCCTCTAGTGTATGTGCTATTCTTTTCCCGTAATAAGTATGGCCACAGTTGGTCATGGCACTAGACATGTTGTAATAAAATTAAGTTACATTAACCATTTCACGTGGCCGCGGGTGGTCATGGCCCTGGCTATTTCTGTATTCAAATTATCTATGTTCTTCAGAATCAGAGAGAAGGCTATCAAAGCGTAGTTGCTATGGCAATTACGTTTAGTACATTCCATGCTTTCTGACATATAAAGATGACAGGTGACTGTAAAGTAGTTTTGACCTTGTCTCTGAAGAAGATAGGAATAAAATTGTCCCCATTTATATATACATGTAGCAACAAGTAATTATCATTCCAGAAATCTCCCAGCCGAATAAAAGGTGTCCTATTGCTATATTGTCTCGGATTAGTTTATCGGACGTTGGAATGCGACTCATCTATCCATTTAAGATGTTACATAGAATTAAATTCCGACTTCTATTACAGCGTATTATAAGTTTACTTTGATCCAACCGCCTTTCTCTTCAATAACCAGAAACACAGGAATGCATAGAATGGCAGCTAATATCATGAATGTTCTGTCCCTGTAGTGCCTAGTTTTTAAGCACGCATGCTTCCTATATATATTGAAATCATGTAAGACTATCATTTTAACATGTACTAAACATATATTTTTTAGCTTGTTCTCTAGAATTTTGAAAACTCTTCAATAGAATACCCTGATCACCGTCTCGATGTTATATGAACATTACATTGCTATGCAATAGCATGCTAATATTTTGTCGTACTCCCTCCCTCCATTCCTCTCTCTCTCTCTCTCTCTCTCTCTCTCTCTCTCTCTCTCTCTCTCTCTCTCTCTCTCTCTCTCTCTCTCTCTCTCTCTCTCTCTCTCTCTCTCTCTCTCTCTCTCTCTCTCTCTCTCTCTCTCTCTCTCTCTCTCTCTCTCTCTCTCTCTCTCATTTTCCTAATCGATCACAATATATCTACAAATGCACGTGATATGTCTTTTTAGCCACAAGCCAGTAATACGATAAGCCTGTGTGACTGCTGTCAAAACAGCCCTTTCGGAACAACATGAAACCGACACGGCGCGGTATGACTTATCATGCATTTAATAACAAGTCGACCATGCATAATTCAAAATGTCATGCAACTGCTCTGAAATATACACCGTTAATTCTCATTTCAACGCAACGTTAATGCATTGCATTTCCCAACGTTTACGACAGACGATCCATGTATTAGAGTCTTTTGACAGTTAAGAGACGAAATGCAATTAATTGTAAACAAGTGAATGATCTCGCTGGATTTTTCTTAAATGTCACACCATTCCAACAGAATGGTGGTGAGTTTATCACAGACTGTTTGAGCTGATGAAATATACAACAGAGGTGAAATGAACCACACTAATGTTATTTCAGCGTGTATTTATGTACCACGTGTTGGCACATTTAGTGACAATTGCGATTTTTTTCCACAGTTCCGTAAAGGTTATATATACAAACGCATTTAAATGTACATTTACTAGAAGATAGTGTGGGATTTTATCTGCCAGATCATTCCGACACAGCTTATCATTGCAAAGATAAAATACGGAATGTGTCAATTTCATAGTTTTTAATATTTCATGATGTTATAAATATTGACCAAGGGCAACTCACTCGAACAGACATATCTAGTTATGTTGTGTCACATGACCTACTAAGAGCCATCCATAGTGATGTTTATCAAATGCGGCAACTGAAACGTTTTTTTTTTTGGAAAAGATATCGTTAGTTGTACTCGTAATATCATATACTCTGAATAGTATTGAATCAACTGTGGGTAAATTCATTTGCGTAGCTATATATATACTATGGTGCTATAAATGCAATCACATTGATTTATGGGTCCGCACCCAAAACCAGTGCCCAGAGGCAATCACAATTTCAAACTATTAATCTACTAATTATATAGATACAACCAACCACTAATTAACGTCTGCAGTGTATAATTACTGGCAATTTGACTGATCGACAAAAAAATACTCAAGTTATACAGCTAGTACATGTTTACAGCTCAAAAAAGGATTTTTTTTTTCATAACAAAAATACTTTCAAATTTACCAAACGTAGAGAACAGGTCTTCGTTTGGGGTTATTATACGTTACTTTCTTTTCAGTGTAGCGATGCCGTGCTGAAAGTTGGTCTTCGACTTCATTCCGTCTTCTTCACTTCTTGCTACATTAAAAACCTTTGTCTGTATTAAGTGACTTGACAGTTACGATGTCAATTCAATCCACTCGTAATAAGTTTTTAGTTTATATTACTGGCGATTTTTATGACGACTCAGCTCGTCACATGGGACCCTCTTTTAACCTTTTTGAGTTTAAGTACGTGTGTATGTAGTGGTTATGGAGATTGTGCCTTTAGGGGGTTTTCAAGATCTACATCAAAGGCAAGATTACTGACTAATAAACTTGCTAGTTTATTCAATAATAGAAACTAACAGACGATTTCAGGTTGACCTTATCAGTCAGAGGTAGATATGTGTATAATTTTGACAATAAACACTATTCGTGATGACGTAATGTAGAGTCGGAAAACAACAACAACAACAACAACAACAACAACAACAACATCATCATCATCATCATCATCATCATCATCATCATCATTATGACAACTTATAATCTTAAGAAAGAAATCACTTTGTTGATCTGTATCATACCATCTTCACTATCGTTGAACCAGCTGTGAGATTGAAATATGTACTATTAATACAGAATACATGAACAGTAAGGTGTACGCAATAGGCTTCACACACTAACAATTTACAATATGTGCATACCTTCGTGACTTGTAACCAGTGAAATATTTAATCCACTACAACAGTATTGATTCAAATTTATGGCATGTCGGGTGAAAGGTGTATATTGGTACTTCGGTCGTGTAATTTGTGAAGAAGACCGTAGGTTTTTGTGTAGGTTGGTGTTATCGCTAATTCTCAAGAGAGCATGCGCAGAATAAATTCGCTCTTATTGGACGACACGTCTTACTAACAGTGATACGAAATATGAATATTGTGAATGTAAACGGGCTCATTGTAATTGAAGTGTCTCTTCAACCGTTGCAGTCATAATTGTAGTGTTTGAACTACTGAAGGCCCGTAAATATTTTACGTTGCTGACGCTGCCAGGTTTGACGTTCACGTAAGCATGATTTACCTGAAGCTTGTGGCGCTCTGTGTAGTCGTCATCACTCATGAACAGCAGTGAATTTAAACACGATATGGAGCATTTGGATAAGAGCTTCCGCAGCAGCAGCATATCGCCCTGTAAACCGCAACAGTCGCCAGTTGTGAAATTGCCGCCCATCCCAAAGATTTATTGTAACGGTGGGGACAACTTGAAGTCTACGGAAAAAAGTGAGATCTCGCTTTCCGAGGAGCGACATTCAGTGCCGAAACCATCGCTCATCACAACCGACTCCTCGCCCAAATCGAACAGTCTTCCTGAGCTATCGAGTACAAGCAATCAACAACTTCTTCAGCCAAAACGTGATTTTAAGGACTCTTCCAGAATGGAACATGCTGAGGATGATTCTGCATACTCAATGAGTCCATTGGCGGCAAAGGTGAGGGAGGACCGACTAAGTGTTTATTGCTCGCCTAGAGTAACACGACGGGCTCGTTTACCGTCCTCCGCCTGGGTGAGGTCGAGAAAAGACCAATTCAATTGGTTAAATGCTTTTGATGCAGGGCGTGGCAGACGGCAAATGGAAACCAAGGAAGCCGAAGACGGTCTGGAAAGGGGCGCTGGAAGCCCCAGTCAACCGGAGGCCAATTTCCAGGAAAAATTACTGACTTCACCATTGGATAGAAAAAGTGGCGCATTAGACATACCTACGGAAAACGAGATAAGTAGATCTTATAATGACTTGCTAGATAGCAATGAGATTGACGGTGGACCTGTGACTGTCAGAGTTCGTCGTCCTTCTTTGCTGATGACAGCAGACGAACATTTAAGCAAATCGTGTAGCCATCTCGCCGAATTTAACGATGCACAAACGTCTGGTATTCGTGACGCAAAATACCCAAGTCAGTTTTCTCTAATGTCTCCTTCAAGCCCTCTAAGCTCAAGGGTAAGTATCTATTCCGATGGGACACGTTCGTATGAGGATATTTACGACGAGGCGTACCAAGCGGCATATGGTGTTACCGAAAAACCGTCACGGTTAACCCTAGTACGAGAATGGCTATACTATCATACGGATACACCTAAAAGCGGATCACCAGGGACGCCGCCGTAATTCGCCTGGGTGAACATAGAGAGAATTTATCGCCATGTTGAGCAAACCTGCTGTGAACGTGGATTTACGAACGAGGTGAATACTGGAGTGATTCATAGCTGAATAGCTGGGAATGTACATACACACAACAATGTGATGGCATCGTTCTCGGAAAGCCCCTTTTTTCGGTGTTTTGTGAAATACCAAATACAATTACTGTTAAATATATTTGGCACGAGGAGCTAGAAATATTTTCAGTCTACGTGGAACATTTTTCAAAAGAAACCTTTTGAGTCTCAAAGGGGTGTATAACGTTGCATTGTGATCGTGTGTGTATACACTATACTGAAATTGATATATTATATGTAACACCACGAACGCAGCTGTACCGTGAACAACACCAAAGGATGATAGTTCAGCAGAAGACAATATGGTGACAAGAAAATTTATAAAATTCTTATCAAAATTTAAGATACAGGACGTTTAGCATATCTGCGTCAAAAATGGTTAATTCTTACTCCGCTATCCGGAGGAAATGTAACGAGCGTTGTTGTACGCTCAATAATGTACTCCCTGTCCAACCGAGGAAAATGTGGAAAAAAACTATCGCAAGCTTAATTTGTGATACCGATCAGAGAGCTGGAGGGCCTCACCACTGCTCGTTGAAGGTGCAATCAATACAGGCAAAGCGTAATCGGTTTAGTGAAGGGCATTTTTTAAAAACATTTCTGCGTTCCTTGCAGATCATGTTTCTCCAGTAATTGATTCCCTGTGGGATGCTTTGTTTGTACTTTTTTCCCCTTACTGGAACATGTGCTCCCTAAAGAATGAAAACTATATAATTCACAATGAAAGCGCCGAGGGAAATTTGATTTTGTGAGAAAGACTTAACGTGTCAAAATGCTAAAAGGCTGGATTGAAATCTATCTCTTGATAAATATACATAAGAGATGCAGACTGATATATATGTATATATATATATATATATATATATATATATATATATATATATATATATATATATAAACATATATATATATATGTATGTATGTATATATATGTAGCGTATTACGCTCTGCCACTGCGGTATAGAGCACTGTCTTAGCAGATTGATACTCACCGAGTTATATATATATATATATATATATATATATATATATATATATATATATATATATATATATATATATAAGCTTATATATTCGATTGAATGCTATAAAAGGGATTTTTTATTTATTAATTAGGAATACCTACGGGTTCAAGTCCCGTTTACAGGCTCCAAATATTCATCGAAATTTATTTCGTTTCACATCTTAGCTAAAACACATGGCATTACCCTGTTTCTATTTCAGCATAAAAAGAAAGGCCTCTACACACACCCTTTTATCACAAAATTAATTGAACTAAGTATTCCGAGTTGTGATTTCATCGTGCGGCTTACAAACCAATATCAGCAAACTGCTATCTAATTGGTTCGAGTATACAGACTTAATGGAATGGCATATATTTAACGACGAGGCAACGATACATTACCATAAACCGATGAATCACGACTTCGGAATTGAACTCGAATCACGTATGCGGTATAAAATGGAACATATCTAGATGACGAAAGGTCGGCATTTTTGTATAACAACCGACGGGGTTGTACAATCACTTTAAGTGTAACTCTCCGTGTATGATATGTAAAATGTCATTTGATGCCTAAACACAGCAGTGTATCTACTATATCCTATTATAACAGGTTTTTACATCATAGTATAAAAGTAAAAACTGAGAGCTAGTTTGCTCAACATCAGTCCTAACATATTTGTATTAATTTTACGGTGAATAAATGACCAATTTTCTCCATTGAATGGAACATTCGTTTTACGTTTAGTGAAGAACTCGGATGCCAAAGTGTGTGTTTTTGTTCTGACGATGAACGATCGATGTACCCAGATTTCAGCTCTAAATACACATGTAGGCCGATGCTTTAAAATCCACGATATTCAAATTTCGTGAAATTTCAAATACATACTTCATATATAACAACAACATATTTAATGACATTACAGGAGTATCCTTGATTATCCTATGAATTGTGAATTAGGCCAAAAACATTGTGTTTCCGATAAATCGACCGCCCCTAGTTTAGGCCTCCGACCCCAACATTGTTTTTAAACATTTAAAACAAAAAGATAAGAATTCTTTGTCTTCTTGACCTTCATACACGTCTGTCTCTTTTTCCCAGTGATGTCTGTACATATTTTATCAAAACTATCACAGAAGGGGAATTCAGACCGACATTTTGTTTGTTTTGGGTCGAAGCAATATATGTAAAAAAAAATAATAAAATCCCAATTTACCTACTATATTTTCTGAGCCCGACTATGTTATCGAAAACACACACTTATACTTATAATTATTTTTTTTTGCATTAACATGGCAGTCATGTACTTGCCCACACAAGAAAGGCAAAAAAGTACTTCCATCCGAACGTTAACGTAATTTTAGTTACTTTCATGTTTATACTATTCGTTAATATTAATACGACAATGTGAATGAAGGGGTACAGAATCTAGATATATTGTCATCATAGGTACTTTTTACTGGCATCACATAATTTTATAATATATTCTGTGTGCGTCGATATTCATGGGTGACACAGATCAGAAACGTGTTGTGTTGACATGAATAATGAATATTAATGACGATCGTTCAATTGCTACTATATATACTGCCCCATGTGAATATGTACACTTATATTAAGTATAAATTGTTCAGTATTCCTCGTTTACCCAAGCTGAGAAAATTATCATAAATTTCCGAAGCTGGTGTGACCCAAAGTATTAGAAGGTCATGGCAACTCGAAAATGTGTGCTAATTTATTCAGCGAGGATACATAGAAATGCAAATTGTAAATACATTATATATATATATATATATATATATATATATATATATATATATATATATATATATATATATAAAATACACATTGTCACGTGTTGATATATATATATATACATATATATATACCTCGCATATGTGTGTATGTATGTATGTATGTATGTATGTGTGCGTGTATATTATATACATGTATATATATATATATATATATATATATATATATATATATATATATATATATATATATATATATATGTGTGTGTGTGTGTGTGTGTGTGTGTGTGTGTGTGTGTGTAATACATTTATGTACAATATGTATTGGAATTTTTCCTATTTCTCGCCGAAGTATTATTCGCAAACAAGTGAGGCCTTGTCACGTGTTGATACCGTATATCATCTAGAAGTATTTCTCCAAATACCAAGGTGGTTAACACAAAGTTATTAAAATACACCATTGTACAAAAATCTGGATGTCGTCTTAACGAAGAGCGTCGATAGAATGAATGAAATAAGCCTTGGCATATGATATGTATGAACTAATGTAAATAGTCTACTTGTATGTATTTTTTAAATGGCAATTTCCGTCTTACTCCTCAAGCCTCATAATGGCTATTTACAGTGTATATTTGTTTTGTCTCTGAGCATATATTATTGACCGTGAGGTTTATTGAGAGCTTTGATGGAGTGTTCATTCTGTACAAACGCCTAGCACTACCAGTCAATTAATACAGTGGCAGCAAGATATGCGTGGCGCTGGCTCTGTAGACTTCAAGTCTTGAACAAATTTTATGTGTACACAAACTAAAGAAAGCACAATTTAGTCGAGGTAATTGTTGATATTAGAAATCACCTTATTGGAATTTGTATATCTTCGATCTTAACCACACATCGATACATTAGGTAATACCTTGCACCTATACATTTTGGCATTCCGTTTTGTTATGGCTTACATCATTCCATTTGCAATATTGAAACCATGAACTGTTACACGACAAATCCTTTCCCTGATGACTAAATGTGATACATACATACCACTGCCAAGTTTGTAAGCTCCCAGTAATTATCCAAGGAGTGAACATATGTTATTTAGTGTGATTTAATGCTTGTGAGGTTAACTTCAAAGACACAATAAACTGAAGTAGGGTAATTTCTACATTCAACAGTATATCATTGACGCCACTGTGGTGTCTTTGTTTGTGGAGACTTAATTGTTGCCAACACCTACAGAACAAACGCAACGCTTAGCCTTGTTATTGCTGTAAGTATATGCCTGTGTTAAACTGAGAGTAACAACATGGCAGTTTTGCAAGTGTGTGTGTATTATATTATATTATATCATATTATATATTATATTATATTATATTATATATTTATTATATTATATTATATTATATTATATTGTATTGTATTGTATTGTATTATATTATATTATATTATATTATATTATATTATATTATATTATATTATATTATATTATATTATATTATATTATATTATATTATATTATATTATATTATATTATATTATATTATATTATATTATATTATATTATATTATATTATATTATATTATATTATATTATATTATATTATAATATATTATACATTGTATTATATTATATTGCATTACAGTACATTACATTACATTATGTACTCCCGTTGCTTAAATATCTGTATGCTAATTTCTGTCTCAATATAACATTTTCTATATATAGTACATTGTTATTGCATGATGAATATTAAAACGGAATTTTAGTTTCGTGTACATCAAAATTTCAATATATTTTCCCATTTAAGTTAAGACTACATTAACGATTATATATTTATGTGTCTCTTGATTTTAATAAAGCGGTCTGCCACACATTCCAGGCGCCATCGAATGATGAAATCAGAATTCAAGTTTTAATATAGGTTTTGCCATTTTGGTTCTGTTGATGTAATACGACCTTGACGGTGGCAGAAAATGTTAAGAGGAGAAAACTAAGTGTGTGTTTTTAATTAACAACATTGTATTTCATTAAAATATCAAGATCGTACGGATGTCTTTTCAGTGATAATATTTATTGCGACGTGCCTGGCAATTAGTGATTGCTTTTGACATTGAGTAAAGTGGCCTTTAGGTTCCGTGATGAAATAACAAACATGTCATTCAGATCCAAAGAGATTTTCTTAATGTGACGTGTATTTCCAAAGTGACAGCACCATGGTCATATGTTGATTTATCATGTTCAAATGGAAAATGTATTTTTTATCAACTGGAACTAGATGTGGCGCCTGGTGTACTTCATTGCTGTGCATTTCCGTCTATAGTAGCTAGATTACTAACGCAACTGGAGAGACGTCCTTGTGGCTTCACGCAGACAGCGTATTGGCCGTCTGAGATTCTAGGAACTAACGAAGTGTAAGCGATGGATATGCCTTCATACGTTTAGAAGAAACAGGAAGCAGAAGAATCCATCAATAACACGTAATTGTGTTGAGATTTACGTGGAATAAACGGCTTCCTAAAGCCGTACAACGACACACTTTACCGGACATCAATTCTAATTATGAGCCACATTTTGAGAAATTCTCAGAAATCGAAAGAGTTTCACCGGAAGGCATTTTTAAATTGACAATTGATCTAAGAAAAGATATAATTTGTAAAGAAAATATCACGAAATACTTTAAGCTGGATTTTAAATATTGATCGCAAAATAATTGCTTTCTAAGACAAAAATGAGAAATTTAATGCCTTCGTTAATAAAGTGGATGTAGGTATAATGGAAGTAATATGTCTTTAAAGAGAGAAATTAGTACTGGGTTTTGTATAGTCGATGTTGCTGCGAATTGTCATTTTGCTTCGTCCAGTAAACAAGAAGAAACTAGTGAAACATACTCGTGTCAGATACAGCAGGTCAAATGTATTACAAAATCATTTGGATAAGCTATTGAAGTGCGTTCCATAGCTTTTTCGAAGATTGGGGTTTTGAAATATCGCAAAGCCGTGTACGTACGTTATGAGGCGACTCAATCGTTCGATTGCTGTACACGTATTATTCATATACGCTGTATATTATAACCTAGCATTCCAGATACCAAATCACTTGGAAAATTATCTCACGCCTCGATAACTAGATATCACCTTGCAGAGAAGACGTATCACCTTACAGAGAAGACATAGTACGTAGTCGCGAGGAAATTAAAGATGGTTATTAAGGTTACATGAGTCCCAGAGTAGCCTGTTTGCAGTCGATGTAATCTTAGTAATGACGTGTCGTGATGGTCAACATTGCTGAGGCCCCCTCGACTGTCAAACTGCCTAGTCTAAAGGGCTAATGAGTTAATATGAAGCGATAGAAAAGGTGAGCGACTGCTCTAAAAAAAGGTTATGAAAATTGGCAGATAAAATGATATTGGGAGTTTTTTCTCTGCTCCCACAGCTGGTCTTAGTCCCTGTGTGGGTATTGCTTCAATCATTCGGTATTAGCTAGTAACCTTGATTATTTCCCTTGATGACTCGCCGCAGAGTACGTCAGACCTCTTCTGAGCCAGATTGACCAACTTTTAAACACTCTATTTCAGACAGTGTCGTAAAGAGATCGAAGGCTTTATGATAATGCGAGCCGTAGAAGTTTTCAAAACGTTCTTGTAAGTATGTATCCGCCTTGCAATGCATCAATTGAAATATTTTCCAACACGTAGAGACTTTATGATATCAAAGTAAACCCGATTTTTGAATGGATAGGTAGTTTGTTGGGATTAGTGCACGTAAATTACCAAAAATGCGCATGCGCATTCGGTAATACTGTAAAAGGTTAATTATACATCTATTAATACCCTAAACTTCAAGATGCTCATTTAGTATATCTGTCACGGATGACAGAATACAACTTTTTAATATTCGCTAAGTTTTGATGTTTTGCGAGGTCACCATGAACTCTCAGCTGTCATGAATTAACACTTAGAACAAATGTTTGCATTGCGCGAATAGTATTCTTCTAAGATGACAACATTAAGTTATTAAAAGATCGTTGATGTCGAATAATGACTGATTACAGACAGTTGGAAGAACAATGACGTGATCACATTGTTTAGCTAGTTTTCATATTTGTCAATATCATTTGCATTGAATTAAGGCGACGGCAATACTTCCGTTTTAGTCATTTATGGTGTTGATTACTTTATCATCCAATCATTTGAGTATTGTATATTTTATGTTTATAAGAATTTGATGGAATAATAAAAGTTTGGATTCAGTCTTTGGAAGAAACGGTCTGAGGTCAGGAGCTTCGATCTGCTCCGTGGCCACTTCCAAATGATCCAGGTTAACCATGAACATTGTGTGTAGTCTGAGCTAATCTAATTCCCTAAAAGTCCAAGTCGATCCCGTGTACAGAGTGGAGAGAGAGAGAGAGAGAGAGTAACATGGAGGGGGGTTACCTTAACAGAAGAGCTAACCCTATCTATTTGTTACATTGGTGGAAAAACCGGCCTTGGACTAGAAGGACCATTGTGCGCGTAATGAGACAAATTTAAACTTTATGAAGAATAATTGACAACCTTTGAGAAGAAGAAAAAAACAACGCCGCTGGGTGAGTGAGAAATCGATGACTCGATAACTTTTCGAAAGGAAACTTTTAATGATTATGATACAATGGTGGGAATTCAACTCGAACTAGAACTCGTAAATATTGCAGTGACGGACTAAGACATCTCAGAAGGCGGAATTGTGTTTCAAAACGTGGAGTTGTGAATAAACAGACAGCGATAGAGACTTTGACAAACGTAGCAGTGAAATCTTCAACGGGATCGAACAGCTGACAGGCGATTGGAGATATCGCGTATCGGACGCTGATGCAGACCGAAGCAGTTCGCATGTGAACTACATGTTTAAGACTTTTGAAGGACAAACAACTCATTAATCATACGGTAGTAGAGATTTGCTAAAGATTGGCATTATTTTTATTCCTCGAATTCATTTCTATTCATGATCAGCAATTTTTTTACTGTGTGTACAGAGAAATGTGTAAGAAATAATAATTGTATGCTCGATTTAGTTTGACGACGAACAATTCTTGAAATCTATTTTCCTATCACAACCATTTCAGTGATGCTGTTTTACATCTCAACGGTCGCGTACAAGCAGGAAGAATATTATTGATTTTTCTATGGAGAAAATTTTAGTTTTAATAAGAATATGTATTGAAGTATGGAGTATTGGAAACTCCGAAGTTTTATTGACTCTGAGTTGTAGTGAGCCGAAACGCTACAGATAAATGCGTTGCTCACAAGTTGAGTCTGATTTTGTGATTTAAAGTTCCTACAGTAAAGAAAGGAACCATGTTGATATAGTATTTTATTGAATCTGCAGTACAAGATAACTATTTGAATTTAAATTTGAGTGCAAAACAGAGATCCGACCGAAATGAGCTGTATTATTGTCTATGCAAAAATTTCTTTCAAATTCCGCAAGAATTTCTGAAATTCCTCAGATGCTAAAAACCCGTATGATAACTGCTAGTCCAACTTTTTTCAATCGTAAACGACGTAAAGTTGTTGTTTTTTCACAAAAAAGAATGACACCACTTGTTTAATGAAATGATCATTCATTTCATGATTTTGAGTTGTCATTGAAGAGTACCTGTATGATAGATTTTACAAGTCAAAATTCAAAAGGGGTTCATTTTTATCTGGGTAAAAGATAGGCACGGCTGTGTGAGTGATTGTATAGTCTGATCAGACGCTGTATGATTGAGGAGCTGTATAATAGAGGACTTTAAAGGTACTTCTTAAATAACCACTCGCATTATCGTCAATGTTGGAAAAGATAATTCCTGCAATTCCGATCTTTGAAAGTAAACTGAATATCTCGAAATCAGACTGCTGTTCAAGAAATGAGCACACACCCATACTATTCCAAGTTTAATTTCTTTAATTGTTTGTACTTTTCTCCTTTTCTATCGATTTACAAAATCACAAAAAGTGTTTCATTTATGAAAGGCAATTATTTTGAATATTTTAATGTGTGGCGGGGACGCCACACTTTGGGAAAAGGTGATAGTGTCACGGATGACAGAATACAACTTTTTAATATTCGCTAAGTTTTGATGTTTTGCGAGGTCACCATGAACTCTCAGCTGTCATGAATTAACACTTAGAACAAATGTTTGCATTGCGCGAATAGTATTCTTCTAAGATGACAACATTAAGTTATTAAAAGATCGTTGATGTCAAATAATGACTGATTACAGACAGTTGGAAGAACAATGACGTGATCACATTGTTTAGCTAGTTTTCATATTTGTCAATATCATTTGCATTGAATTAAGGCGACGGCAATACTTCCGTTTTAGTCATTTATGGTGTTGATTACTTTATCATCCAATCATTTGAGTATTGTATATTTTATGTTTATAAGAATTTGATGGAATAATAAAAGTTTGGATTCAGTCTTTGGAAGAAACGGTCTGAGGTCAGGAGCTTCGATCTGCTCCGTGGCCACTTCCAAATGATCCAGGTTAACCATGAACATTGTGTGTAGTCTGAGCTAATTCCCTAAAAGTCCAAGTCGATCCCGTGTACAGAGTGGAGAGAGAGAGAGAGAGAGAGTAACATGGAGGGGGGTTACCTTAACAAGAGAGGTCACCCCCACAATTTGTTACATATCATTCATACGGATTTTACTCATCTGACTGTACATGCTATTAAAGGGTTTTATTGCTTTGAAATATGCCAGGCTCGTTTTATTTTATAACTACAGAGAAATACCTTTTATTTAGTCATTTCTATACAGACATCTGGAATTGCGTGCTTTCGTTGGGCTATATAAAACACGCTGATAGACATGCAGTGATTTTAAGATGCGTGTTGGCACAGTTTGGAATATTGCATAATCGGGGATATCAATCCACTGTGTGATTTGGCTTCACTATATTCGCTATAACGTACCTGTGCGCCCTGGAAATATCAGTCTTAAACTTGATTTGCTGTTACTTCTACAAGAAACGCAAACCTGTTCTCAGTTAAATCAAAAATGAAAGAAAAAATCGCCATGTCCATCAACCCTTGTCCATCAACCCAACGTACGCTCCGAATCCCCGCTTGGTCTGACGTGTCTGTCGTTACCCCATCCTGCAAAAAAAACCATATTCGTTAACCTGAAGTTGAGATATGTGGGCCTAGTGATAACCAAACATCGCAAATGATATTGTAGCTCGCATTTTAAAGAGGAGAGCATAGTTACGGAACTAGCCAAATGCCGGGTAATAAGCAGAATCATACAAATACAACGTACAAGCGCACAATCGTATGAATCCCATATGAATAATTGAAGATTCACTATAAGTTTATCTCTCGAGTATATACCATATGGTTATGTAATGAGACAGAGTGTTATTTCGACCGATGCGATATTCACTGTTCTCGTAACTTTTAATGCCAGCCGATGCAATCTTTTCCACTGTATAGTCAACTTAACTGAAATACATGTACGGCCTTTGTTTTGTTCTTGGATCTGACGATTATTTGATTATAGTTAAAATGTGCTCCCATTTCTTGAGTAACCCATACGTTACATAATACAACGAATAACTGCTTGAGTTAGAGAATATTTCTCGTCAGAAAATTACTTCTAATGAAATAAGTTTGGTTGCTACACGAGACACCTATGGAAATGTTAGAGAATGTATTAACGTTCGTGAAGGTTGTCCCGTTAGATTGGTAGAAGGTTTGCTCTTGACTGTACGTATGCATCTGTCTGTGTCATCTTTTAAATTCGGACAATAGCTTATTCTTTCATATAAAACAACTCGGGGAATATACATATATCGATGATAATGATGATGATGATGATGATGATGATGATGATGATGATGATGATGATGATGATAATAATAATGATAATGATGATGATGATGATGATGATGGTGATGATGATGATGATGATGATGATGATGATGATGATGATGACGACGATGGTGATGATGATGATGACGACGACGACGACGACGGTGGTAGTGGTGGTGATGATGATGATGATGATGATGATGATGATGATGATGACGGTGATGATGACGATGATGATGACGATGATTAGAGTCACTATTGGACCAATATTACTTGTTAACTTCCACTGAACTTATATGAAAGGTGCTGAGAAAAAATATCACAAATGCAGGAGCGTTAAAATCGTCGTTTAAGTGTTAATGTTGTACTGACGTATGGAAACCCCTTATGCTCCATCTGGCCTTGACGATGAACATTCCCTAGGGAAAATCGCGTTGTTCATCTAGTTGCAGAAAATGTATAAATAGCGCTATCACGTAAAGTTAAATATATGCAAATGAGTACATATTTCCAAAGGGAAAATGTTTAAACTAGTTAAATTGCTCTCTTATAAAAGCGTAGATGTAGATGTGAGTGGTGGTGGTTATTCCTAGCAATCCCTTGGGTCAACAACAGATGCTGTAATTGATACGAGTCTGGCAGGTACAAAGAAAAGTACATTTCCCTCGAGTCACATGATGGGATACTCTTGTAAATTTTCAGTCATTCATTTTTAACTTAAATCCGCAAATCAGCGAGAAACCCCCCAGCTTATTATGACTTTGACGTTCGAACATCGTTTGGATTCGTAGATTGGATGAGATCGATGTATCAGCCAAAGGGTACAGCACGCACTTATCCTGTCGCGCAAATGACTTTTTTGTGTAAATATCTAATGTAGAAATGTGTGCAGGCATACTTGCGTAGTTGTTATTGGAATTGCTCCAAGAATCAACCCATTCCAAATATCATAACCTTTTTAGCCTACATTTAAACAGAAATCTCACACCCTAATGTTTGAGCAGCTGCAAACTATAACATCGAATTCCTTAGTTTCCCTCACATCATGTAGAATGTAATTGGATGATGTTTGCTCTCTCAGACTATGTTTTGAATAATAAAATATTATATGTCAAAATAACAGTCTAGCGATAGCCTAGATTCGAACATTAGGTTCGCCTGAATTTGTTCCTGCTTTGTGAAACTAGTTTGTTATAATGATGACAACGATTTTGTGTCGCAGTTACAAGTTCTTGCTAGAAAATACGCAGTGACCTTTTGACCTATGAACAAAAAACGAGAGAAAATATTTCCGTCATTTTGATGAGGTTAATCGTAATTTCTTTCCGTTGAACTCCAGAAAATCTATTATCAGGAGGCTTAATCAAAATACCGGCAAAATATTTTAAGGTTTTCGAAGTTGATATGTTACAAGCTGCATTGTTGTGTCTTGTTGAATTCTCCGACAGGTCTGTTTGAAACTAGGTATCAATCACGCAGTCGCAGACGTGATTTTCAGTAAGTACTGCTTTATCACTGTATCTAAATTATATTGTTTCATCTGCGCTGTACTCTGTATATAATGTCGGCACAGGGTCCACTGCAAAAAAGCAGGAAATTAAATTATAACATTATAGACACGTGCATCGTGTTGAACAAGTAAATAAACTAGTATAGCTTCATTGCTTTATTTTATATGTGTGCACGTTCTTCGTTTTGTTCATACCATTAATGCAAACCCAATTTAAAACAATTTGGGAACGTGTGCCTCAGGCAAAAGCAGCAATTCCATTTGCTAGCTCAAATTCTGAAGTAATCATTTTTGACTGTTAATTCTTGTTTTCGTTGAATACCAAGGAATGATAATTAAGAGTACGCACAGTGAAATTGGGTCGTTTATTTTTCCCCTTTCATCATTCCGGTAATTTTACTAAAGGCGGGGTGTCTGCATAATGGAGATGTTTGGTTGTTGTCTAAGGGCGTTTTTTATAGAGCGTCAGGTCACCATACAGAATGTCATTCGGATAACGGTTACTTTTAAAAGCGAAAGTATCATCGCCGGGGAAATTGTGTTGATAACGAACCCAATAAGCATAGCACAACCCCTATAGCAGTAACGCCCATGCACGAAAAAATGAACTTAAAATGAGATATACCACAGTAAATTGGAATGAAACCACGGCATATAAGGTAAAATTAGTTTTTCTTACGGCTCACTTGTACAGAAGAAAAAAAGAATCCGATAGAGAATGCATCTTTTGCCGGAAAAGATACACAAGTATTTCTAGACTAACGACACGTCTGGATTTATATTGAAGATGAAATGAAATTGTTGGGTCATGAATTTCCATTACGTGTTGACGTGCACTATGTCCTCATTAAATTAGTCGAGGTGAATATACTATCGGCTGTCTCGTGACTTTATACGTGATTGTAGTAAGGGAACATGCATCATTCATTGACAGAACAGACAGGAGTGATGCAATCGGGCATGTTATCTTAAAATGTGTATCCATACTCAATCATTTCTTCATCTCTAAAATCAAGACGTCGATCGGTTTCTTGGGGAACGGGGTGCATTAAACACATGTAATTTTAGTGATGACAATTCGTTCCAGTCAATACGCGACTTTTAAAGCTGCTCCAGCTGCAATCGGGCCATATTTTGAAACCGGAGTATCGCTATAATGACATACTGCCAATATTGTGCACCATGAGGTGTATTAATATTAGATCACCTGTAGGTAAACTTGTAGCTGTACCCATAACATGGTAAAAATACGTAGTGACTTTACATTCTATGGTAAGACCCTAAAATGAGTGCGTTCATCTCCAGAACACGTTGAATTTGCAAATAAAACGTTCATGAGACACGCCATGAAGTGATACATGTAGACAGGTGTCGATTGCTGTGACTGAAAAGTGTATGGCCTATAGCTTTTGCCTCAATATTGAATATACAATGACCACGACCATAAATAGGTGTCGAGTCAAGTCAAACTAAGATAACACAGATTCAAAACCAAGCTTTCGCTCAAGATTAAAACATGTCACTACACTATAACTACGGATAAAAGCGACCACTTATTAACACGCGCAGTGTGTTTAATAACTACCTGAACAATTGTTCGCGAAAATATCTCTGGTTGCTTGATGAAAAAAATGCCCTACTTTCAACGAGTACGTTCTGACATACATCTTATATAATGAGGCTTCAGATAATATCTACTTGTTTTTCACGTGACTACATTAGGCTCTGGTCATTGCTGTTACACAACGTTACAGTGTCCGATTCTAAAAAATGCAATCAATTTTGAATATTCAATGTTGCTACTTATTTTAATAAGATGTAAAGTTCTATACTATATTATATACTTCTGCTTAGATGTATCACAGTGCATCGATTGATTCTATGACACTGATTAACCCTGCATATAAACTATTAGACGTATTAGAAAACGGAGACCTTTGCCATATATGCCTAGAAGAATCTACATCAACTCATAAATGAAGGGTTGCATTCGGATAGCATTCCCCCAAATATTTTTCTTCATGTAGCCAAGCAAAATGCAAGTGATATAACTAGCCTCGTCTTTGAGTGTTTTCCGACTGAACGAAAACAATAATTTGGGGAATTCATAATGCATTTAGCTTTGCACTTGCCAAGTTAAACATACGAAAAAAAGAGAGAAAATACGCAATGGCGTTTCTCAACTTTCGATTCGTATTTCGATTACAGCAGAGCTAATGACGTAGACGGGCACTGTGGCAATGTAGAACGACCATGATACAAATTCCACATTTTCTATTCGAATGCGCTCAAATTGGCTTGCGCTTGGTATAGGTCGGATTTGCAATGGGATTGACAAATGCTAAAACTATTGTTCACATATTTCAAGCGAGAGATCGATTCCTCCTGAATCTGATGACTGATGAGTCTTCGATTCATCTACCATGGATTCCAACTGTCATGTTCATGTACTCTAAGCAGATTTCTTTTTTCTGGAATTCATCTCAAGATATCATTACTTATGTGTTTAATGTAATGATAGTACAAGTGTTCCTTCAATTAAGTACAGTAAACTTTAAATTCGAAAAAAATTAACCAGCTGCAATATTTGTAAGAGTTAACCAAATTAAATAATTAAACAAGTGGGGTGCTTAATTGTCTGCCATGACAGCAATTTATTCTATTTATAATCATTAATTATAGGGGAAAGATTATTTAATAACCTCCTTCATTTTGTCTGTTTTGGCCGCCGGATATACATACATCAATAATCCGGCCTACCGCTCTATTATCATTAATTTATAGTCTCCAATACATGAATTTTATAATTATATACGTCAATATACTCCATACCTAGTTTTCCCCGCCAAGATATTAAAATCACTAGTGAATGTTTTTTTTTTAATGATAGCGTATCCTGCTTAAGGGACTGTTGTAATCTTTTTTCTTGAGAAGAACTACTATATTGGAATTATAATGAATGCTCTTATTGATATCGAAAACGTTTATCGTATTGGACGGTTTGGATGAAAGTGGTGTAAATCAAATTTCAATTAGTATTAGAAAATGTAACAATGACATCTCTGCGCAATATGTTTGACTATTACCCCACATGGCCTCTATTTTCTGCACTCAAAAAACACATTGTGAATCGATTGTGAAAAGTATTTTGCCGTCTAGATATATTAATTATTTAGTCAATTTGAATGTAATATTGCGTTTAGATGAGATTTCGTTTTCCGTGCAATTGCGTGTTTCAATACTGAGGACATGTTTGGCTTTAAAAGTAAGCATTCTCACTACGTTATTTCTGTACCATTGCATTTACAAGGTAGAGGTTTAGTCGCTGAACTTGAAACTAAGAGCAAACATGTCAGATATGAGTGAAAGGTAATTAACTCGAAGCTGCTTTAAGTAGAGGGAAATTTGTTCTTTGAAGCGTATTTTCCGTACATTTTATCCTCAAGAGTAAAATGTAAATCTCGCATGGGATACATTTGAATGGCGCTGGGGTAAGATAAATTGTTTTCCCTTAATGATCGAAAGGGTTGGACTATTAGTTTTATGCTGTTGCCATAGCAACCATTTGAGCTGATTACCGGTATTTACAAACTCCGTCTGAACGTCGATATTACTATTCTTCGTGTCTTCGATTTGGAAAAAAAAGGATATCAACACAACACATTTCTTTATCTGAGAAGCAAATACTTTACGACGAATCAAACTACAGGGTTCTGATTTCAAATAACAGCTATTTCCATTCTGCAATGAGGTCTATCCAAGGAATTCCTTTGTCTGTTTCAAAAGCAGGTTTTTATGAGGGAAAGTGGTTCGTTTGATTTCTCAAAGAGTTAAATTGTGTCGTTTCCATGGCAATGGCATCAAGTGACGTGACTTCATATTCTTGTCAAGGTGTATATTCTGTCATATCCATTGCTATTCAGATCATCTGAGAAAATCATTTAAATATTCATGTCATGTGACAACTTATATGCCTAGACCTTTCAATAGACACCCATGAATAGATGTTTGTACGTGCGAATAGAATAATGTGTCCGCTCCACTTTTTGCCTTCGGGAATGTGAACTCTAAGATAGGAACAATATGTTACCCAGTGTTCCACTTGGGGGGGGGGGGGGGTACGTTGCGTCTGACAAGTTTAGAATAAAATCAGTGATCAGTGGATATTCCATACGTTAAAGACGCATGAACCGATATTTTTACTCAATGAGAAGTTAAAATACTTACATAACACCTCGACTAAACTATTCTAGTAACCATCTGCTTCTCATACACAAGTTTAAATCCTATGGTATTAGTGGATGCCTTCTCGAACGGTTTCGTTCTTATTTAAATAACCGACAACAGCATGTTGTCATTGGAGGTACCTCGTCTACATGGCGAAATGTTATATCAGGTGTACCTCAGGAATCCATCTTGGGTCCGCTTCTTTTTAGTATATATATTAACGATTTTCCTGATGTTCTTAAGTCGTCTGAGTGTTTGCTGTGTGCAGACGACTCCAAGATTTTTAAGACAATTTTTAATGATCTAGACTGTTTTAGACTACACAATGATCTTAATAACGTTTCTGAGTGGTCCAAACTGTGGCACCTCAAACGAAATTTGAAGAAATGCAATGGTGATTACTTTCAGTAGGAAGAAGACTGTCATCTCTCATAGATATACGATTAACGGCATCAAAATCGACCGTGTAAACCAAGTCAAAGATCTTGGCGTTGTCCTTTCAACTAATTTAAGCTGGGAGTTACACATTCAGGACATCGTCAAAAAGGCTTACAGGCTAGTTGGTTTGATAACGCGTACCTGCAAGTATTTTCATGACAGTTCTTGTATCATTAATTTATATAGATCGCTTGTACGGAGTCAACTAGAGTATTGTCCACAAGTTTGGTCACCCCATCAGAAGTATTAAATCACTAAAATTGAAAGGGTCCAGCATAGATTCCTCAACTACCTTTAGTTTGAAAAATCGTTCCCTGGTAAAGGAGTAAACCTCGCTTACAGTAATCTTTGTCAGTATTTTAATATTCAAAGTCTTCAATCTCGTAGGAAAAAGCTGGATGCAGTCTTTTTATATTTAAATACTTAAATGGCTCTTTTAACTCAATGTGTATTGTTGCCAATGTTCCGTTTCATGTGCCCTCCACATTTAAAATGGCACGTTTTAATTCTACTAAAAGGAAAAACTCGTTTTTACCTAGGACCTTCAATTTTATCAATACTTTGCAAAACACTGACATATTTTCAAGTCTCAGTACTTTTAGAAAAGATGTCCTAAATGAAATAGTTGATGTGTGAATTTAACGCAATTTCGGTAATTTTTTTCTTCTTTTAATTTATTTTATTTCTATTTTTACTAGTTTTGTAAATATTGTATTGTATATTTTAGTCTTTCCAATTTCAGAGTGTCTGTAAATGGGGTAATCCTGTAGACATCTAAAAAAATATAAAAATAAAATAAGATATACGTAATGGATCCTTTGAAGTTCATGATCATGCCTATCGGGGACATATCAAACTTGGAAATTCTCCTCATTTCTATCTCTGTACATTGTTTTTTTCAAGTCTCAATTCCAACAAATTATATGTTCTTTGAATGTGTCTACGACTACGACTCTCGTTTCTTTACAAAATTGCCTGTATAAAACACTCTAGAGATGACGTATCTATTACACTTCTTTCCATCACATCCGGAGTTATGTAGTAATGATATTATTTTGGATTCTATTCAAAAACATGACTTTTGTGGGTATTTTTCCCAAGAAAACTATACAAAAGGGAACTCCAGCTGATTAGTTCGTGACTGATCACTTACCTGTTAGCGTTTCAATCTTTAGTATAACGGTATTCAGAGACCCCCCAAATGTATAACATTCATTATTACTGAAGGGTTCCAACTAACCTACCAGTCTAGAGTCAAATATTACCTTTATCTCCTTTGGCTATTCTGCTTCGACGATATGGGGTCAAATTATTGAATTTACAGACGTGCTTCCATTAGTAAACATAGCACTTAGTATTTCTAATAAAGCCTGTAATTGCTAGAGAGACTGAAATACGTAAATTTGTATTTGGAATAAAGGATTATTGGAACCTCGTATGTCTGAGTGGGGAGATATGTGTATTGAAACTACCAAGGTTTAAAATCAACTGTAGAGGTTGGGGTCAAAATCGTGCACTTACAAACGTGCCTCCGTGAGATTAATTTCGCATTTAGTATTCCAAGTAAAGTGGGCAATTGCTAGAGAAGATTAATGACACCTGCTTATTCGAAGTGAAAGAATACAGGGGCCTCAGATGGTTAAATGGGTAGCAATATGTATTAAAAACCACCAAGGTTGAAAATTAATGGTGGATGGGGGGGGGGGGGTTCAACACGTTGCACTTACAAACGTGCATCCATGAGATTAATTTTAGCATTTAGTATTCGAAGTAAAACAGGTAATTGCTAACGAAGATTGTAATATATGAAATATGTAGTAACTTTTTATTCAGAGTGAAAGAATATCGGCGCCTCAGGTGGTTAAGTGGGTAGCAATAAGCTTGTGTGTTAAAAACCACCAAGGTTTAAAATCAGCGGTGAAGGTGGGGTCAAAGTTTTGCACTTGCAAACGTTCACTCATTCATTCGATCAGATTAACATGACGCTTAGCATTTGGGGGATTCAAAAATTGTGCAGTTTGCATAAACTTGGTATTCGGAGTAAATTAAAGGAGCCTCAGATGCCTGACAGGGCAACAATGTGTATTTAAACCATTAAGGTTTGTATGTCAGCACTGCAAAATGAACTATACCAAATCCCCTGGAAATTCACGGCCTGTAGGAAAAGTATTACCGGGAGAATAAATCTGAATGTGGAGAGGGTTTTACGCGATAACATTACTGAACTCAAGAGACGGTAATAAAAAAAATCATGAAATCTAGATCTGTTTGCGGTTTCTTACTTATTTTATTTGCCGAAAATGTGGAATAAATCTTTAGAGATGTGTTGTTTTGACAGTCTTTTAAAGGGCACAATCTGAGTTTATACGTTTTGGGCCTTGATTTTAGTTGTATATTGTAAAGTCACTCGTTCTGTTCTAAATATACATCACTTGCAATTAACTAAACTCAAACCTGTTATTAAGATATAACGTATAGACGATTTGATGACGTAATTTATTATGTGTATAATTGTTGGAGTACTGTGCAATCAACTGGTCTAATAATACCAGCTGACAATTATAAAGACATGTAGTGACATTAATATTATAATACTAGAATAGTTGCATCAAGGTTTATATATTTTCACTTTTGGAAAAAAGCTTATGAACTCAGGATGTGTCCCTTTAAAGTGAATATAATATTTCATCGACAGTTTATTTAAATCAGTCAGAAACTGATGTGCGGTAAATTAGTCACAAAAGTCCGTAGAATATTAGATTTCATGTTTGCAACACGAATCAGTTATTATTGATATTTCACTCGTACATCGTTTTCTGAAGCTATTGTCCTCTTTCAAAAGGCTCTCACTTTGACGTTCATTTTCGATCCATGCTTTCACCACAGATATGTAAATACAAAACCTAAATCAATATTTATATACCGGCACCGACTTTGCCATTCATAACTTTGAGTGACTGATAGGGTCAAGTGAGTTACGTGACCTTTTCACTTGCTTGTAAAATGATTTATATTTGCGTGATCGCGAAGTAATGGTAAACTCATTCCAGAGAGATTTTCGTCATTAATGTTTTACTTGAGAATTAATCTCGGAGTATTGGGATATTTGCTATAAATTACTTTTTTTACTCTGGGTATTTGTTTTTGGCCTCTTAATAAAGCCATGACTTATAGTTCGAATATTTATTGTTGTCGAATAGTTTTCACGTATACTACAGAAGATTTCGTCTTAGCTTACAAATGCTATTAAACGTTGTATCAAGATCAGTGAGACTGATCACAAGGTTTCATGTTGAGATAGACACAATTGAAGATAACACATAACATTCCGTACACAGTGGTTGCTCAATTATATAAATTTTGGAGATGTCTATTTCTGGACACAGTGGTTTGTAACTAAATAGTATTGTTCTGTGACATATTTACAGCGCTTATTTTAAATTACATACTGATAGTTTTTATAAATAATTGTTCATGCTGACATGACAAACTCCAAGAACACATGCCCCGTCTTCCTTCGCATTGCCAACACCTTGTGTCTATACAATGAGTTCTAAGCAGTTTTTTTTATTTGTCAAATATTGTAATTTGTTATTTAATTTTAAGGAATTGTGGATCAAATGGTCATGTCTGCGATACGTAAAACTAGGCCACTTCAGTCTAAAGGTTCAAATATTGGACGTTTTGCAGCTCTTGATTTTCGAGGCGTCTATCTACACAAAAGTCCCACAACTCACCAGCCAATTTGTTCCGTCCAATGATATAGTGTACAAACAATGAATCAAAACTCTAGCTTGAAAGGCCAGGACACATTAATTGACTATATAAATAATATGATATCAGTTCTGTATGTTGAAATTAAATAAAAATCGCTACTCAGATATGAAATTATCACCTTTACGAGATATATTTGTTCGAAAATTAAAATTTTCGAACAAAAGTAGTACATAATTGAAATAAAAGAGAAATGGAAGTGGGGCAATAATATATTCTACAAATTGCTGCGAGTGTTTACAGTGATTTTTGCTACACCTTAGTGTTAATACAGAACGACCATTCACGAATATAGCCGAAGCGTAGCCGAAGTCCTTGTCTCTGCACGCAGCCAGGAAATCCGTGACAAAAGATTTATTCTTCCATTATGCTTATCTGAAATATAAGCTAAATTGTTGATACAAATGTCACTTGTTAAGAAGCTATGATAACCCTCATTGCCTCTAGAGAGGTATCGACAACAAATTGAGCAATGCTGTCCAGGAATGATAGCAAGCTACTTGTATTTCTTGGCGCAAAATGAAGTTATTTATGAACATAGTATTATCGCAATTCAAGATGAAATTTGAGTTATTTTTTCATTTAAGGTTTCAATTTTTACTTTAAACTTACGTATCCGGTAAATAATGTGTTCATAAATTATTGCGAGTTGAGTACGTAGACGAATCGGTTTAAACTACCAGTCAACGT